>NW_027551610.1:2500-20000 GCF_051989575.1 Stigmatopora nigra
GAGAGAGAGAGAGAGAGAGAGGAGAGAGAGAGAGAGAGAGAGAGAGAGAGAGAGAGAGAGAGAGAGAGACAGAGAGAGAGGGAGAGAGAGACAGAGAGGGAGAGAGAGAGAGAGAGAGAGACAGAGGCAGAGAGAGAGAGAGACAGAGGCAGAGAGATGAGAGAGAAGAGAGATGAGAGAGAGGAGAGAAGAGAGAGAGAGAGAGGAGAGAGAGAGGGACAGAGACAGAGAGGCAGAGGTGGA
This sequence comes from Stigmatopora nigra, assembly GCF_051989575.1. NCBI lineage: Eukaryota > Metazoa > Chordata > Actinopteri > Syngnathiformes > Syngnathidae > Stigmatopora > Stigmatopora nigra. The sequence goes on from NW_027551610.1 coordinate 2,744, forward strand.
GACGGGCGGGCGAAAAAGGCGATAGAGCGGGCCAGAGAGCGAGCGAGAGGGAGAGAGAGTGAGCGAGAGGGCGAGAGAGCGAGCGATGAGGGCGAGAGAGCGAGCGAGAGGGGCGAGAGAGCGAGCGAGAGGGGCGAGAGAGCGAGCGAGAGGGGCGAGCGAGAGAGCGAGTGAGGTGTCATGCGAGTGAGTGTGTATGCGAGTGAGTGTGTATGCGAGTGAGTGTGTATGCGAGTGTGAGTGTATGCGAGTGAGTCTGTATGCGAGTGAGTGTGTATGTGAGTATGTGAGTGAATGAGTGTGTATGTGAGTATGTGAGTGTGTATGTGAGTATGTGAGTGAGTGAGTGTGTATGTGAGTATGTGAGTGAGTGAGTGAGTAACAGTGTGCGGTCAGGGACCAGCTTATGATGAACATAATAGTTTTTCGGTCGTGGACCAGGCCGTGCGTCGAACATAATAGTTTTTTTGGTCCGGGACCAGCATGCGTCGAACATTATAGTTTTTGGGTAGAACCAACATAAGTAGAACAAGAATGAGCCAGGGACTTATAGTCTTGGTCTGTTAAAAGTCAGGGACTTTTTGGTTTTGGTCTTTTCAGAAATATTGGGTGAATCACGAAGTAGAGATCAATTTCTGAAAATTTAGAAGAGAATTGTTGTTTAAACTATTAAGTAAGTGATTAATCCGGAAAGTGACCAGGTAAATGGGTTTATTGCTAGACTGCAGGATCGAGATCGAAGCGTTACAGGATGTGGGGTATGTGCGGATGCGTAGTGTGGGGAGTTACCTGTGTCCGCCGCGATGGATGTAGAGGCATGTTTTCTGTCTCAATTAGAAGGATATGGAAGGTTTGGTGAAAGTAGAAGGGAATTGGTGAATAGAAAATATTTTGGTAAGTGAAGAGAAAAGATATTGGTAAGTGAACAGAAAAGTTTTTGGAAAGTGAATAGAAAATAAAGTGTAGGAAAAGCAGCCGAAGGAGTGAGAGAGGGGCAGAGAGAGAGAGAGAGAGAGAGAGAGAGAGAGAGAGAGAGAGAGAGAGAGAGAGAGAGAGAGAGAGAGAGCAAGAGAGAGATTAGAAAAAGAAAAAGAAAAGTAAAATTTTTAAGGAAATTCATTGCATTTGGGTTGGCAGAGGGAGACTGTGCTTCTCAACAGGAAACGGACCAACAGTGGTGCCAGGTGGTGCCTTAAAGTGGAAACGTCCATACCAAGCATTGCTGACCAACCAATCGATGTGAAAATAGCTGAGACGGGGATGTGGAGCCACCTTTTGCACTGTAAGAAGGTTCTCTCAGTTGAAACGTTTGAAGAGACAGGTGAGATAAACTTTCTAACGAAATAAAACGAAACGCCAACCACTCCAGTATAGATTGGAAAGATTAATGCTCAGCAAGCAATGCCATAAAACCATTGGAAACTATTTTTATTGGTCTTATTGTTTCCAAATGCAAAAAAGGTGAAAGCGTTTCAATTGAGACTAAACCTTCTTACAAAGGGTTCATATAAAAACCAGAAAAAGAGAAGCTGCAGTGGGAGGCGGAAGGAGCCACTCAACGTGAAAGCGGCCTCTATGAAAACAAACTATGTATCCCACAATCATTGTTTGAAGTAATTGCAAAATTGAGCCAGGGGAGGAACCATGTCTCAACAGGGGGGGGGGGGGGGGGGGGGGGTGATCAGTATAGTACAACAAACAATGCATGTTCCCAGAGGGCAGAAACGGACTCACCTGCTGTAGGCACAACTCTCAAGGCAATGAACAACACAAGCTGGAACAAGGCAGACAGACATGGACATATCCCTTCGAGGTTCTGAATATGGATTTCATCGAGCTGAACCAAGGTGGCATATACAGGTACTGTCTAGTGTTCATTAACTAAGTTGGTTGAGATATGTCCATCCAAAAAAGTGGACGCCACGGCAGTCGCAAAAGCCATATGGAAAAGGATATTTCCAAGCCATGGATTACTACGAGTCATTTGGAGTGATGGAGATGCTCGCTTCGTGAACCGCGTGATCCAAGCTATGGGACGGCATCTTGGAGTCAACCTGAGGTATTATTGTGCCCGCCGCCCCCAAAGTGCTGGACTCTTTGAAAGAACCAATGGAACAGTAAGACTCAGACTGGTGGTGGAGGAGACTGGTGAAACAGATTTTCTCACTCAGTGGTTATGCAAATGTTCCAAGAAAGAACTGTGATAAATGCATATGATCTGCCGACATTTTCTCGGTCTCCCAAACAGGAGGTCCTGTCCCAAGGCGACCTGGTACTCGTCAAGGTGATAAAAAGAAAATGCTGGTCATCTCCACGTGGGGACAGACCTCGCCGTGTGAATTTGACCACTAATTTCACCAAGTTGGCCACCACCGTCAAAGCTGAAGAACGAGTGTCGGAGCTCACGACCTGGATTGTGGGGCTCGGATGTGCCCCTCAAGCACAAACACTGGTCAGTCTCCTCCAAAATTCTAATGACTCTGTTCCCCTGGGTGCGTGTGGCAAGGAATGCCCTGCGTCTGGAGATCATTGACTGCAGGTTCCGGGCCTGTGTCAGCGCATCAGTCTGGCTGCGGTAAGGCCGAGAGGCCCAGTTAGCCGCAATGACCCTGGTGATTTTCCAGGGCCGCCCTGCTCTTGATGGAGTCACCACCCATTGGGGAGGTGTGTGTGCCATTGTGGGACACTCGTTCTGCGCCTTCATCCCTGCCGATGCGTCCTGCTCGGTCCATGATGGCCTGCAGGCTATGGGGAACATGCGGAATGCTGTGACCGGAGATCCACTTCCACAGCGGGGTTGTCTTGACTGGTTCCTCTCAGGCTCATGAACACACACTTTTGAAATCCCTAATACCAATTGTAACTTTTATTGATCTTGTGCTTGTTATCCTAACCTGTTGTTTACCCTGCTTCTCAGCTTTGAACAAACGTACCATTAATGCCACAGTCGAACTACCATGATTGAAGTGATTCGTGAAGAATTTCCTTTAAAAGTAGCATCGGTAACGAATGAAGTTTTCATATTTTTATAGTCACAAAAGGAGGGAATATTGGGGTAGACCTGCCAACTGGCTTAATAATTGTTTGTTCATGTTGTTGGGTTTATTCTGTATTACTATTATACATATATGTGTAGTAATTCATTTCTTTGTTAAATCATTCTAAGTCTTTCTATTGTTTGGCTCGAGGTCATAAACTGCCGCCTAGTCCACTCTCACATGGACTTCTCCAAAGATTGTTGACGCTACATCCACATACCCAGTATCGGGCTGAGAGGGTTGTTGATCGGGCAAGGACTCGATATCTGCCATTTCCAGCAACGGAGCCCATAACAAAGATATTGTTTCTGCCACGTCCATAACACTCGTGACGCACTTCGGGTTTTTCTTTATGTAATTATTATATGATTCTTAGGTCAAGGAAGGCATTATTGTTCTAATCTAAATGATGTTAGGTCTAGTCTCCTGTTTTTGTTATTGGTAAAATACTTTGGTTGTTATTGTAGTTCCAGATGTTGTTTTTACTCATACGTGATGGAATGATCAACAACTCTGTAATTTGTTTTGATTCATGGCAATAAGAGTCGTACGAAAATGTCTATTCGATGAGACTTTCGGAAGTTGTAGGAGAAACTCTGGCTTGCTGAATCTCCCCTCTGAGGTTTTATCCGTTATCCATTCTATTTAATTAAATGTCAATAATTGGAAAAGATGTCCGCCTGCAGTTATTGATAATTACGAACGAGGGTAATTATTAATGAATCTAACATTTTGGTCCTTCGAGCCGGATGTCAATATACCGGGGCGAGAACCCAGGCGCTGCTGTTCAACATCTGGTAAGTGACCGTGCGCACGGCGTCTTCAAAACCCCTGGTGGGCCGGAGTTTTCGACGGGGGCGCCTGGATTCTCGGCGGTTGAAGACTTTTCCTGCTGGAGGGAGACATCTGATGGATCTCGGGTAAGTCCACATTAATGTCTGCATGTTGTGACGGTGTTTCCAAATGCGTTAAAGGGACGTTGAATGTGAGGTCCATTCTGGGCTGGGGTAAGTCCACATTAATGTCTGCATGTTGTGACGGTGTTTTCAAATGCGTTAAAGGGACATTGAATGTGAGGTCCATTCTGGGCTGGTTTCGCGTCCTGGATGACGGCGACAAAAACCCTGTGTTTATACTAGTCAATAGCAGGTACAGTTTTGGGGCACTTTGCTGGAAAGTGTCCTGTGTCTCAAGGGTAGGCACGAATATATTGTAAATGTTGTATGGTGTTTGTGTGGTTTCTGCAGTAAAATTAAGATAAGCCTAGGAAATACAGTCGAAGAGGTAATAATAATAATAATAATAATAATAATAATAATAATAACAATAATAATAATAATAATAATAATAATAATAATAATAATAATAATAATAGCAATAGCAATAATAATAATAATAATAATAATAATAATAATAATAATAATAATAATAATAATAATAATAATAATAATAATAATAATAATAATAATAATAATAATAATAATAATAATAATAATAATAATAATAATAATAATAATAATAATAATAATAATAATAATAATAATAATAATAATAATAATAATAATAATAATAATAATAATAATAATAATAATAATAATAATAATAATAATAATAATAATAATAATAATAATAATAATAATAATAATAATAATAATAATAATAATAATAATAATAATAATAATAATAATAATAATAATAATAATAATAATAATAATAATAATAATAATAATAATAATAATAATAATAATAATAATAATAATAATAATAATAATAATAATAATAATAATAATAATAATAATAATAATAATAATAATAATAATAATAATAATAATAATAATAATAATAATAATAATAATAATAATAATAATAATAATAATAATAATAATAATAATAATAATAATAATAATAATAATAATAATAATAATAATAATAATAATAATAATAATAATAATAATAATAATAATAATAATAATAATAATAATAATAATAATAATAATAATAATAATAATAATAATAATAATAATAATAATAATAATAATAATAATAATAATAATAATAATAATAATAATAATAATAATAATAATAATAATAATAATAATAATAATAATAATAATAATAATAATAATAATAATAATAATAATAATAATAATAATAATAATAATAATAATAATAATAATAATAATAATAAATAATAATAATAATAATAATAATAAATATAATAAAGTTAACTGTGTGAGGCACACAAACTCACTACAAAAAAGTAAAATATGGGAAACACGTGTTGTAAGGCGGGTTTGGATGACGATCCAAAAAATACGTCTAACTTGTAAGGATTTGAAAAAATTGGAAAGACAAAGCGCTTTAAAAATAAGGCGAAATAAGGCCGGGGAGAAGTTAAAAAAATACTATTTTGGGAAAATAGTGGGGGCTCCCTCGGATAACGGGGATATATATTTAAGACCGAGGCGTGGCGGGAAAGTACTGTTTGGTAAGGAAAAATAGCGGGGCCTCCTCGGCTGACGGGGAAAATATTTACCGAGATAGGTGACGGGCGCGGAGGAAGTTTGACAAAAAATAGAGGGAGAAGAGATGGTGTAAAGTTCGAAAAAAATCAGAGATAAGTTGTAAAAAAAATAAAAAATGGGGGTATATATATTACATGATTACCCAGACTAGAGGGTCTCTGAAAACAAGGAATGTCGGCTTAAAATGATTTGGAATGTGGATTTTGGATACGAGAATGTTGAGCTAGAAAATTAATGGAGACACTGGTATTTGATTTGGTTAATCCAGGTATGACGTTTTGTGATTACAATTAAATTGGGTTTTTTGTGATGCTGGGGCTTGTATAACAACAATTAGAATGGTTATTTCCAAGTGCTGGTGGTGCTTTGTTAATATAACCTATAAGTACTGTCAATTTACAGCAATGTGATGGCTTATTGCAGCTTGGGTTTTGATCCCGTCCGCTAGCAGGAAGATGAAAAGAATATATACAAAATGATCATTTAAATGTTTAGCAGGGAATGTCACCTGTGTTTTTATTATGCTCTAGACTTGCCAAATAATGTGTCGACTGCGGGAGAAGCGTGCTGGTGCAGCGGCTGCTAATTATATGGGAGTGAAACATGTGGGCCGCGGGGCAGACGATTTAACTGTGTTGGGCTTTCGGGAGCGTTCGGACCGTGTAAACGACTAAAATTTTGTGATCCCTTCCGTGAAGACATTGCAATAATAATAATTGGCCTTGGGGGTGCTGAAGCAAACTTGAGGGCAGAAAATGGGTTTTTGCCATATTGTTGTGCTTGCAGCATACATATTCTGAATATGGGGTCTTGGAAAAATATTGTGATGTAGTTGAATATCGGAAGAGGGGTTAATTTGACTCTTTAATGGTTGTCTTCTCTAAAAAGCGTTGTATTTGGGCACAGGAAAAAAAAGAGGCGACGTTTCAAGTGTTGACTCGCTGGTTTGTAAACATAAGATAACAATGCTGCTTTCGCAGCAAGAGTGGAGGTCATAGTTAGCGGCTTAAGGCGTTTTCTGTTTGGACTTTACAGAATAAGAACAATACATGGTCTGCAAGAAATGCAATGTTATGCGAATGCTTTCGCATTCATTTTTTGGGTTTTAAAATGAAATGTATATTAAAAGGATAGAACATCTGTTTAGTAAAAGGTTGATTTGGTAAAAAGCTTTGGATTTGGGAATAGACCAAAATAGTCATTTTTGAGCAATTGTGGATTTCAAAGGGCTCTTAGTTAAAGGAAACTAGCTTTTGGAGGATAAAATAATATTAATACTATTTCTGAATATTTTGATTGTTCAAAATACTTTAATCCAGGAGGTTGGCTTGTTAAAGAAAAGGCCAGGATGACAAAATTTACAATATTATGGTATATTGGTGACAATAAGGTTTTTAAAACATTAAAAATTGTAATTAGGAAATGCCTAACAAAAGGTTAATTTCTCTAATTTAATTGTTGTAGATTTTTGTTTTGGTAACAGGGAGCTATGGGAAATGACTCTTGTCTTAAGTAAACATCATATGAGGTGATTTACAAAGTATATAGTAGGTATTGAGTTATTTGGCTGTTAACGACATCAGATGGGAAATTTACAATGCGATGCGATTAGTCCCATCACTGCGATCTGTGTTGAGGACGAAGGTTCAGGTGGGGGGGGGGGGTGACTGCGTTCCAAACGATGGAAGGCACCTTGACGGAAAGGGTGTGCTTGGTGACAAGGCTGGTGGGCACCCTGCCATCGTGTGTGTGTGTGACAAGGAAGGTTGGTATCGCCGGGGCTTGTGAGATAAGTGCCTATTCTAGGTGGCAGGAGTATACAATCTCTATGACCTCTTGGGTGTCTCTGGGTGGTTCGGGCCCGTGGGAAAAACTCTAGAGCCGCTTCCTTTGAGGAGCCGCGGGTGACTCACGGGTTACATCATCACTTGGAGGTGCTGGGAGTACTTTGTTTTGTTTTGCGAAAAAAAAACCTGTCACGAGAAACTGTGCTTCTTCTCGGTTAGTTACGGCTGGCACGCAGGTGTCTCCGGCCGTTCCCACAGATTTCTCGTCGTCCCATCGGGCCGCTTGCGATAGGTACAATGTGCACGTCATGGACGGTGTGAGGCCAGTAGCGGTCCCCGGCGCGTCTGAGATTGTATCTTTCCGGAGTCGGGTTGTTTGGGAATGCAGCCCAAAGCAGGTGGTAAACTCCATCTAAGGCTAAATACAGGCACGAGACCGATACTCAACAAGTACCGTAAGGGAAAGTTGAAAAGAACTTTGAAGAGAGAGTTCAACAGGGCGTGAAACCGTTGAGAGGTAAATGGATGGGGACCACAAAGTCCGTGCGGGGGATTCAACCCGGCGGTGGCAGGGTGTACGACGTAGTCCGGTGGTCCTTGCGGTGGATCTTCCCGGTGGTTTGGGTCAGGCGTTCCCCCGGGGACGCCTGCTCTGCCATCAACGGGGACCATCGCCCCCGGTCGTTAGGTGTCGCCCGCCGGGCGCATATTCCCCCGTCGCGGTGCACCGCGACCGACTCAGGTTCGGCCGGGGAGGACAGTGGTGACGATGGCGTAAGGAGCGCGGCTTGGATACCATGGGGTTTCTCCGGTTGTGAGGCCAGGGGCCTCCCGCGTCGCACCGTGCGTCCTAGAGCGTCACGCCCTCACGTCGCCGTTCAACGTGTCGAATAAATGTCTCGCTACACCCTCCTTTGAGAAGCGAAGGGCCTTCGGGTCGTGAGACGATGAGAGGACGGGGCCCCTCGCCCCCGGTGCGGCCGACGACCAAGGGGCGTCACTGTCCTCAGTGCGTCCCCGGCGCGCCGTGCCGTCAGGGTGGGGATCGGCCCACGGGAATAACGGGTGTACGGGGTCAGCGGTGATGTTGGCTGCCCAACCGACCCGTCTTGAAACACAGACCAAGGAGTCCAACGCGCGCGCGAGTCAATGGGTGTGTCAAAATGTTGACTAAACCCTAGGCCGCAATGAGAGTGAGGGACCGGCGCAGGCCGGCCACGGTGGGATCCTGGCTTTGACCAAGTCACCGGGCGCACCACCAGCCCGCCTTGCCCGCAGCGTCGGGGAGGTGGAGCTTGAGCGCGTTGGGACCCGAAAGATGGTGAACTATGCCTGGGCAGGGCGAAGCCAGAGGAAACTCTGGTGGAGGCCCGCAGCGGTCCTGACGTGCAAATCGGTCGTCCGACCTGGGTCTAACCATCTAGTAGCTGGTTCCTTCCGAAGTCTCCCTCAGGATAGCTGGCACTCGAGCAAAGTGTACGCAGTTTTATTTGGTAAAGCGAATGACTAGAGGCCTTGGGGCCGAAACGACCTCAACCTATTCTCAAACTTTAAATGGGTAAGAAGCCCGGCTCGCTGGCTTGGAGGCTTGGGCGTGGAATGCGAGTGCCCAGTGGGCCACTTTTGGTAAGCAGAACTGGCGCTGCGGGATGAACCGAAAGCAGGGTTAAGGCGCCCGATGCCGACGCTCTTCAGAACCCATAAAAGGTGTTGGTCAATATAGACAGCAGGACGGTGGCCATGGAAGTCGGAAACCGCCAAGGAATGTGTAACAACTCACCTGCCGAATCAACTAGCCCTGAAAATGGATGGCGCTTGAGCGTCGGGCCCATACTCGGCCGGCGGGGCAGCGTCGTCGGCGTCCGGCGGAACCACTCAACTGCCTCCCCCCCCGGGGGACGGCGGCCATAGTCGTACGTCAAACAAGTGTGGCGCCGAGTAGGAAGGCCACCGCGGAACTGAGGAAGGTTATGGCAAGTCCCTGATTGGGCAAAGTTACTGAGTGGATAAGTCCCCCACTCGAGTCCATGAATGATGAAGACTCAATAATATTGGGCAAAGTCCCTGAGTGGATAAGTCCCCCAATCGAGTCCTTGAATGATGAAAGACTCAATGTGACGGTATCAGGATGTTGGTGAAGGAACAAAAACGTCGGTGAAGGTAACAAAAACCAAGGAAGTCCCCAACCAGAATGAAGATGGTTGGGGGGGGGGGGGTGTAAAATTACCCCCCAGGGAGACATGGTTGTACCAATACCTGGACAAGGATTGGACTTGGCGATGGAAGGGGAGTCAAATAATGTTGCATGGGCCAACCCCTGAGGAGAGATGGTGGCTATGCTACAATAAGGGAGCAATGTCAAAGGCACCTTAATTTATTGGAATCATAGACCTGAAACGAGCAGGTCATGAGGTGATCAAAGAGATCACGACCCGAGGAGTAGCGTGATAGGAAAGTAGGCAGGAGCTGCCTTACCTATAGGAGGGTGCCCTACCGAAATCCATATGAACTTTATTGAGTGTGAAATGTATGATGTCCAATAAAGAATACATGTGTCCGTGTGAATTATTTGGTGCCAACTCTTAAATTGCATTGCCTTGAATGTCTTGAGTGGAATGACTATAGTCATGTGTTTCGTCAACCAGTAATAACCACGAATATCTTCCTAGGGAGCTAATAGAAGAACCTAGAGGATATTTTACAGCCAGAGAACCAGCCAGAAAGACGAACACTACAGTCATCCACATCAAGCAGAAAAAGGATTACCTCCCCTCCACCGCTCAAGGAATATACAAAGGACCCATGAGCATCCGCTCACTGAAACAGGCGTGCCGCACTGGTAAAAACAAATACGGCACCAGGAGGTCAAGGGGAAGGGGCCGGCCTGAAACCCTCAAGCTTCCCCCCTGATTGGGGGCACGAGGAACCAAATCAGGAGGTCTCAGGAAATTTGAACGCAGCAGTGCATACCAGCACGGAGCAGCAATTCTCCCACAAAATGAAATCCGGCTTGGATTTACCGCAGTCTGGGGAGGGACTGGAGTGCCATGGGAGTGGGTGGTCCGCTCTTTTATCCTCCCCAGAGACCTCAGTGGAGCCAGAATTAAGGACTGACGAAAGCTCGACAATGAGGGTCGAGCCAGAAGCCGTCATGCATGGCCCACAGCTTGCTGTGTCCAGACTGGGGGGATTGGCGGAAACTTCAAGAGCTGACACAGCTAGAAACCCTACACCTGCCAGGTCTGAGATTAAGGTGCTCCTTCCTGACCATGATCAATGTTGCCCAGTGTGCAAGCTCAAAACGGGCGGAATAATGATGATGAGGAGGCACATCATTAAGCGTCACGGAAAGGGTCCAATTAGCTTTGTGTGTCGTGAGTGTGGGCGTGCCAGCCAGAATGGTCACTCGATTACATGTCACGTCCCAAAGTTTAAGAGGGACAGGATAGTGGATACCCTAACCCGAGCTAAGGCATACAACGTGTGTGGACAAAGGTTTGCAACCGCAGTGGGGGTCGCGCAACACATGAGACATGTCCACCCCAATATATGGAACCGAGTCAGAATGAGCTGAACAAGGGAACCGGGACCTGGAGGAGGGGCAACGACACTGTGGACTGCTCGAGAAGCTGAGATACTGACGCAAATCATCCAGTCCGGCGACGCACGTCATAAGACCTACCGATTGATAGCTGAGGAACTGGGAACAGGTAAGTCGGCAGAGCAAGTGAGGAATAAGATGAGGAACCTGCGGGATAAGCCGGTAGTCGGTGTATCTGACAATGCAACGGTCACCCATGAGGATGAGCTCTCTGAACCGTTGGCAACCCGGGTCGCCCCAACCGCCCCTCCTAATCTGGTGGCGACCAGATTACGTGAAGCTCTGGAGAGGAAGGGGTACAGTACTGGTTGGGGACGACGTCAGATACATTGCAGCCTTTGTCAAGCGCATTGATGAGGAGCCTGACCTCATCGAAACCTCGGTGCGGGACCTGATCCGTGAGTTGGGTGGTGGAGAATTGGGAGTTGAGAGTACGCAGCAAAGGTCAAGGATCGAAAGCAAAAATACTGGCTGGGCGAGGCGCTGCGCTCAGAGAAGGGCAAGTTATCATGAGTACCAAAGGGAGTACTCAATCAACCCAGCGAGGCTGGCAGCTAAGATCCTTGACGGGGAGATGAGGCAGCGATGCAGCCTGCCGGTGGCCCAGATACACAGCGCTTTCCAGGGGCGTTGGGGGGCAACTGTTGAGTTTCATAGCTTGGACGGATTTCAACATGGCGTGGCTGCTGAAAACAGCCCCTTTTACTCCATTATCCTGCCCACTGAGGTCAGGGAAAACTTGGCAAAGATGAAATCTGGCACAGCCCCGGGGCCTGACGGGATCACCAAAAAGGCACTTAGTGATTGGGATCCCCGGGGTGTACAACTTGCAAGGCTTTACACAGCGTGGTTGGTCCATGGTATTACCCCCAATGTCCCTTGAAAGGGCTGTTGGACACAGTTGGTTCCCTAATCCACTGACTCCACTGAACTGCTGAGGAACGGCAGCAAAAACTGTATATAAATGCTGACTTGAAGCTTAAAGCAGCTATGTGCTGAGGAACGGCAGCAATGCGGAACAAAATGTGTGGATGGTGGAAATGTAGCAAATACGAAGGGGTCCTGTAATTGTTATAAGAAATGACTTAATACAACTATATTTATAATAGTAATACAGAATAAACCCAACATTCCCCCGTTTTTATAATATGTATGTTATTAATCATTTCTTAGTAATCACTAAATGGTGATGTCGGGTGACTGTGACAGAAAGTTTATCTTACCCCTCCCCTCAATGTTTCAATAGAGACCACCCTTTTACCAAAGTAGCTCCACATAATGCTTGCCTTTTTTTTTACACTCCATTAATAGCACCCAATTATCCCCCGTTTGGGAAATCCCTGTTTCAGAAATAAATTTCACAAGTTAAAATGTCAGTCCAAGCTTTCCAATCTTGACCAATTTCTGAAACAAGGCTTTTCCCAATCTCCATTTTTTTAGCTGTTAATGTACCACACATATTTCCCACCATAGATTGATCCTTTGTATGGCAACCGGGACGTCCCCGAGTCCAAATATATATTTTCAATCTCGAATGCATGTCTGGAAATTTGATTTAGTGGGTAATGTTAATCAAATGTAAATGTGAATTTTTCTCGGTTTACCCTCCCGTAAGAAGGTGTATCCTCAATTGAAACGCCTCCGCCTTTCTCTCCAACTTGAGAAAACAACCCTATCACAATCATCATTAATCTCATTGCCCCAAAAGCAATAATTGTTTTCAACATGACTTTTTGTCTTTGTTTAGGGAGTTTTCCTCTTGAAACGTTTCAATTTAGACAACCATCTTACTGTGGGAAAGGTGCATCCGTGTCCCCTTTCAGTAACAAGGACCCTCCCACTTTGCGTTGCTCCGATGTTTCTTCTTTTATGCTGCGTATCAGCATCCAGTCTTCAAGAATCACCGTCACTTCGTCCGTTTCCTGTTGAGAAGCAAAATCTCCCTCTGAATGTCTAAATTTTGTGTTGTTTTTTTTTCTGCTAGATTTGCCTCATCATCCAATTGTCATTGTGTAGTGAATAATAGCAATTTGTAAGGTCTACCAAACAGGACTTCATATAAGGTCCGCCAATTGTGGATGGTAGACACTTATCACTATAGATAGTTTCTGGAATTCCATATCGTGGAATAATATCTATGACCTAATAAAAATAAAATAAAAATCTATATGTATCTTTTGAATGGATATGTAGGTATGCATATAGATTTAAACCATAAGCCTTGTAGTGCCGTTGTAGCAAGGCCACCTCCCCCTTGTCGAGACATAGGACTTCCCTTGACTCAAGCCCAAATTATTTTCGTACTTGATCTTTTATTGATAGATTATGTCTCGGTGGCCTGCCAATCAAAAAACACAAAAAGACAAACTATCATTCACGCTCACACTCATAAACAGAAGAATTTAGTGTGTTCAACCAGTCTAGCATCCATAATTTCATTTTGTGGGAGTAAACTGGAGTACCCGGAGAAAATCCACAAATTCTCGAGGACGCCATGAATACCCCACATTCCGGAAGGTCTGGATCCACCCCGCATTCATTAGTAGATCCTTTAATATCCACACCCCCACTCTAGCATTTTAACCGTTTGTAAAAATTACGCAAAGTTATATCCTTTTTAATGCTATCAGTTTAGCTGTTTGTTCCCCGAATTGAGGTGGCAATAGTTTTACATCTAAGGTTTTTATTTTCACAGCCGCCATGACCCAATGGCCCCCTATCAGGTTTTTTGGAAAATCCCAATTCCCTCTAATAGCATGCCAATCACCTTTTAACGCGGCCATCCAAATTTGTTTCCACTCCATCCAGGTGATAAGATAATCTCCCCTATTTGTAAGAAAAATTTCTCCACGCCTATTTTATGCAACATGACGCCTATGGCCTTTATCACGTCGCCTTGAGTCCAAATTCTATGAACCAAAATAACACGGCGAATTTTGCCCATCCCATTTTGTTCATAGACAACCCATCTACCTAAAGTGTCACTTGTTTCAAAACATGAAAGGCCCCACTAGAATTTGGGCATCCAGCGCCAAATAGAGCCTATTTACACATTTGTCTCAAATTTGTTTTAGATATGGGGTCCCCAATTTCCCAAAATTTCCCAGAATTCATGCACCAACACATCCTGTCATAACCTGTTTCTAAGCCAGATTTTGGAATTTGGAGAATTTCTCCTTTCCCCCCTTATCTAAGTTTGTTATTGCCACTCGTTATCACTGTAACATTCAGGGGTATTAACCCCATCGTTGCAATGTTATGAATTTCAAGCTAAAAGTCTCACCAATTTGCATGCCCTTAACGCAGTAAAAAGCAACGTTATTTGGTTGTATCAATTGACCAATGCTTATCCAATCCGTAATATCCTTAAAGTCATCAATATGACCTGTGACAAAGCATATTTCCTCCCGCCAGGACAACAGACAATGTTCTTTCAAGTGCACTTTGAAAAACATTCCATGTTACTCCATTCTTAGGGAAAATATGCTCATCCCAAACCAATTATTTTATCCTCCAAAAGCTAGTTTCCTTTAACTAAGAGTCCTTTGAAATCCACAATTGTTCAAAAATGATTATTTTGCTTTTTACCAAATCAAAATCTTTTATTAAACAGATTTTCTATCACCTTAATATACATTTCTGTTTAAAACCCGAAAAAATCAAATGCGAAAGCACTTGCATAACCTTACATTCCTTGCAGACCATGTATTGTTCTTATTCTGAAAAGTCCAAACAGAAAACGCCATAAGCCGTTAACTATGACCTCCACTCTTGCTGCGAAAGCAGCATTGTTATCTTCTGTTTACAAACCAGCGAGTCAACACTTGAAACGTTGCCTCTTTTTTTCCCTGTGCTCAAATACAACACTTTTTACAGAAGACAACCATTAAACAGTCAAATTAACCCCTTTTCCGATATTTAACTACATCACAATATTTTTCCAAGACCCCATATTCAGAATATGTATGCTGCAAGCACAACAATATGGCAAAAATCCATTTTCTGCCCTCAAGTTTGCTTCAGCACCCCCAAGGCCAATTATTATTATTGCAATGTCTTCACGGAAGGGATCACAAAATTTTAGTCGTTTACACGGTCCGAACGCTCCCGAAAGCCCAACACAGTTAAATCGTCTGCCCCGCGGCCCACATGTTTCACTCCCATCTAATCAGCAGCCGCTGCACCAGAGCGCTTCTCCCGCAGTCGACACATTATTTGGCAAGTCTAGAGCATAATAAAAACACAGGTGACATTCCCTGCTAAACATTTAAATGATCATTTTGTTCTATATTCTTTTGTCTTTTTAAACACCATCTTCCCGCTAGCGGACGGGATCAAAACCCAAGCTGCAATAAGCCATCACATTGCTGTAAATTGACAGTACATATAGGTTATATTAACAAAGCACCACCAGCACTTGGAAATAACCATTCTAATTGTTGTTATACAAGCCCCAGCATCACAAAAAAACCCAATTTAATTGTAATCACAAAACGTCATACCTGGATTAACCAAATCAAATACCAGTGTCTCCATTAATTTTCTAGCTCAACATTCTCGTATCCAAAATCCACATTCCAAATCATTTTAAGCCGACATTCCTTGTTTTCAGAGACCCTCTAGTCTGGGTAATCATGGAAGATATATACCCCCATTTTTTTTTTTTTTACAACTTATCTCTGATTTTTTTTTAACTTTGCACCATCTCTTCTCCCTCTATTTTTGTTAAACTTCCTCCGCTCCCGTCACCTATCTCGGTAAATATTTTCCCCGTCAGCCGAGGAGGCCCCGCTATTTTCCCAAAATAGTATTTTTAACTTCTCCCCGGCCTTATTTCGCCATTAGTGTCTGTGGAATAAGCTGTTACACTTTTATCCATTCACATATTATTTATATATGTATATTACCTCTATGCCATTAGTGTCTGCGGAACAAGCTGTTACACTTTTATCCATTCACATATTATTTATATATGTATATTACCTCTATGCATTAGTGCATATATTATCCTGCATTTTATGCATTTTAAGCTGGCCAGCAAACCCATATTTATTTATCCATAAATATAGCTGTGTAATATTTTTAAAGCGCTTTGTCTTTCCAATTTTTCCAATCCTTACAAGTTAGACGTATTTTTGGATCGTCATCTAAACCCGCCTTACAACACGTGGTTCCCATATTTTACTTTTTTGTAGTGAGTTCGTGTGCCTCACACAGTTAACTTTTTTATATTTATTATTATTATTACCCCTTCGAGTGTATTTCCTAGGCTTATCTTAATTTTACTGCAGAAACCACACAAACACCATACAACGTTTACAATATATTCGTGCCTACCCTTGAGACACAGGACACTTTCCAGCCCCAAAAATGTACCTGCAGTACAATATATTCGTGCCTACCCTTGAGACACAGGACACTTTCCAGCCCCAAAAATGTTCCTGCCAAATACTAGTATAAACACAGGGTTTTTGTCGCCGTCACCCAGGACGCGAGTCCAGCCCAGAATGGACCTCACATTCAATGTCCCTTCAACGCATTTGAAAACACCGTCACAACATGCAGACATTAATGTGGACTTGCCCCAGCCCAGAATGGACCTCACATTCAATGTCCCTTTAACGCATTTGGAAACACCGTCACAACATGCAGACATTAATGTGGACTTACCCGAGATCCGTCAGATGTCTCCCTCCAGCAGAAAAAGTCTTCAACCGCCGAGAATCCAGGCGCCCCCGTCGAAAACTCCGGCCCACCAGGGGTTCTGAAGACGCCGTGCGCAAGGTCACTTACCAGATGTCGA
The DNA here is from genome assembly GCF_051989575.1 of Stigmatopora nigra. Taxonomy (NCBI): domain Eukaryota; kingdom Metazoa; phylum Chordata; class Actinopteri; order Syngnathiformes; family Syngnathidae; genus Stigmatopora; species Stigmatopora nigra. The sequence continues at coordinate 19,498 of NW_027551610.1, forward strand.
ACAGCAGCGCCTGGGTTCTCGCTCCGGTATATTGACATCCGGCTCGAAGGACCAAAATGTTAGGTTCATTAATAATTACCCTCGTTCGCAATTATCAATAACTGCAGGCAGACATCTTATTCAATTATTGACATTTAATTCAATAGAATGGATCACGCATAAAACCTCAGAGGGGAGATTCAGCAAGCCAGAGTTTCTCCTACAACTTCCGAAAGTCTCATCGAATAGACATTTTCGTACGACTCTTATTGCCATGAATCAAAACAAATTACAGAGTTGTTGATCATTCCATCACGTATGAGTAAAAACAACATCTGGAACTACAATAACAATCAAAGTATTTTACCAATAACAAAAACAGGAGACTAGACCAAACAACATTTAGATTAGAACAATTATGCCTTCCTTGACCTAAGAATCATATAATAATTACATAAAGATAAACCCGAAGTGCGTCACTATGTTGTAAATAACAGAAGCAACATTCTTGTTATTGGCCGAAT
>NW_027551610.1:1492500-1493505 GCF_051989575.1 Stigmatopora nigra
TAGGGGTTATGGTTTGGGTTAGGGATATTGTTAGGGGTTAGGGTTTGGATTATGGTTGGGGTTATGGTTGGTGTAATGGTTGGGGTTATCAGTTAGGGTTATGGTTATGGTTGGGGATATGGTTGGAGTTATGGCTATGGTTGGGAAAATGGTTTTGGTTGGGGTTATGGTTATGGTTGGGAATCTGGTTATGGTTTGGGTTAGGGTTATGGTTTGTGTTAGGGTTATGGTTTGGGTTAGGGTTATTGTTTGGGTTATGGTTTGGGTTATGGTTATGGTTTGGGTTAGGGTTATTGTTAGGGGTTTGGGTTATGGTTTGGGTTAGGGTTATTGTTAGGGGTTAGGGGTTATGGTTTGGGTTATGGTTATTGTTAGGGGTTGGGATTATGGTTTGGGTTAGGGTTATTGTTAGGGGTTATGGTTTGGGTTAGGGATATTGTTAGGGGTTAGGGGTTATGGTTTGGGTTATGGTTGGGGTTATGGTTGGTGTTATGGTTGGGGTTATCAGTTAGGGTTATGGTTATGGTTGGGGATATGGTTGGAGTTATGGCTATGGTTGGGAATATGGTTTTGGTTGGGGTTATGGTTATGGTTGGGAATCTGGTTATGGTTTGGGTTAGGGTTATGGTTTGTGTTAGGGTTATGGCTTGGGTTAGGGTTATTGTTTGGGTTATGGTTTGGGTTCGGGTTAGGGTTAGGGTTATGGTTTGGGTTAGGGTTTGGGTTATGGTTTGGGTTATGGTTTGGGTTATGGTTTGGGTTATGGTTTGGGTTATGGTTTGGGTTATGGTTTGGGTTATGGTTTGGGTTATGGTTTGGGTTATGTTTGGGTTATGGTTTGGGTTATGGTTTGGGTTATGGTTTGGGTTATGGTTTGGGTTATGGTTTGGGTTATGGTTTGGGTTCTGGTTTGGGTTCTGGTTTGGGTTCTGGTTTGGGTTCTGGTTTGGGTTCTGGTTTGGGTTCTGGTTTGGGTTATGGTTTGGGTTATGGTTTGAATTATGG
>NW_027551612.1:5000-7500 GCF_051989575.1 Stigmatopora nigra
ACCCTAACCCTAACCCTAACCCTAACCCTAACCCTAACCCTAACCCTAACCCTAACCCTAACCCTAACCCTAACCCTAACCCTAACCCTAACCCTAACCCTAACCCTAACCCTAACCCTAACCCTAACCCTAACCCTAACCCTAACCCTAACCCTAACCCTAACCCTAACCCTAACCCTAACCCTAACCCTAACCCTAACCCTAACCCTAACCCTAACCCTAACCCTAACCCTAACCCTAACCCTAACCCTAACCCTAACCCTAACCCTAACCCTAACCCTAACCCTAACCCTAACCCTAACCCTAACCCTAACCCTAACCCTAACCCTAACCCTAACCCTAACCCTAACCCTAACCCTAACCCTAACCCTAACCCTAACCCTAACCCTAACCCTAACCCTAACCCTAACCCTAACCCTAACCCTAACCCTAACCCTAACCCTAACCCTAACCCTAACCCTAACCCTAACCCTAACCCTAACCCTAACCCTAACCCTAACCCTAACCCTAACCCTAACCCTAACCCTAACCCTAACCCTAACCCTAACCCTAACCCTAACCCTAACCCTAACCCTAACCCTAACCCTAACCCTAACCCTAACCCTAACCCTAACCCTAACCCTAACCCTAACCCTAACCCTAACCCTAACCCTAACCCTAACCCTAACCCTAACCCTAACCCTAACCCTAACCCTAACCCTAACCCTAACCCTAACCCTAACCCTAACCCTAACCCTAACCCTAACCCTAACCCTAACCCTAACCCTAACCCTAACCCTAACCCTAACCCTAACCCTAACCCTAACCCTAACCCTAACCCTAACCCTAACCCTAACCCTAACCCTAACCCTAACCCTAACCCTAACCCTAACCCTAACCCTAACCCTAACCCTAACCCTAACCCTAACCCTAACCCTAACCCTAACCCTAACCCTAACCCTAACCCTAACCCTAACCCTAACCCTAACCCTAACCCTAACCCTAACCCTAACCCTAACCCTAACCCTAACCCTAACCCTAACCCTAACCCTAACCCTAACCCTAACCCTAACCCTAACCCTAACCCTAACCCTAACCCTAACCCTAACCCTAACCCTAACCCTAACCCTAACCCTAACCCTAACCCTAACCCTAACCCTAACCCTAACCCTAACCCTAACCCTAACCCTAACCCTAACCCTAACCCTAACCCTAACCCTAACCCTAACCCTAACCCTAACCCTAACCCTAACCCTAACCCTAACCCTAACCCTAACCCTAACCCTAACCCTAACCCTAACCCTAACCCTAACCCTAACCCTAACCCTAACCCTAACCCTAACCCTAACCCTAACCCTAACCCTAACCCTAACCCTAACCCTAACCCTAACCCTAACCCTAACCCTAACCCTAACCCTAACCCTAACCCTAACCCTAACCCTAACCCTAACCCTAACCCTAACCCTAACCCTAACCCTAACCCTAACCCTAACCCTAACCCTAACCCTAACCCTAACCCTAACCCTAACCCTAACCCTAACCCTAACCCTAACCCTAACCCTAACCCTAACCCTAACCCTAACCCTAACCCTAACCCTAACCCTAACCCTAACCCTAACCCTAACCCTAACCCTAACCCTAACCCTAACCCTAACCCTAACCCTAACCCTAACCCTAACCCTAACCCTAACCCTAACCCTAACCCTAACCCTAACCCTAACCCTAACCCTAACCCTAACCCTAACCCTAACCCTAACCCTAACCCTAACCCTAACCCTAACCCTAACCCTAACCCTAACCCTAACCCTAACCCTAACCCTAACCCTAACCCTAACCCTAACCCTAACCCTAACCCTAACCCTAACCCTAACCCTAACCCTAACCCTAACCCTAACCCTAACCCTAACCCTAACCCTAACCCTAACCCTAACCCTAACCCTAACCCTAACCCTAACCCTAACCCTAACCCTAACCCTAACCCTAACCCTAACCCTAACCCTAACCCTAACCCTAACCCTAACCCTAACCCTAACCCTAACCCTAACCCTAACCCTAACCCTAACCCTAACCCTAACCCTAACCCTAACCCTAACCCTAACCCTAACCCTAACCCTAACCCTAACCCTAACCCTAACCCTAACCCTAACCCTAACCCTAACCCTAACCCTAACCCTAACCCTAACCCTAACCCTAACCCTAACCCTAACCCTAACCCTAACCCTAACCCTAACCCTAACCCTAACCCTAACCCTAACCCTAACCCTAACCCTAACCCTAACCCTAACCCTAACCCTAACCCTAACCCTAACCCTAACCCTAACCCTAACCCTAACCCTAACCCTAACCCTAACCCTAACCCTAACCCTAACCCTAACCCTAACCCTAACCCTAACCCTAACCCTAACCCTAACCCTAACCCTAACCCTAACCCTAACCCTAACCCTAACCCTAACCCTAACCCTAACCCTAACCCTAACCCTAACCCTAACCCTAACCCTAACCCTAACCCTAACCCTAACCC